>NC_092243.1:57676969-57711969 GCF_036320965.1 Panulirus ornatus
CTAACTAAAGGGAGGAGGTCATTCACTTCCTCCTTCACTGATCAGAACGTCATTCACTTCTCTCACTGACTGAAACAGGATATTCACGTCTCCAAATCACCTACCGAGGTAATCACCTGCCCTTACTAACCACCCCTGGCAACTCCTTCACCTTCAAAGCCAACCACAGAAGAGTCTACTGTTAACCCTCCAACAATGGGTATCCCCCCTCCAAGAAAGGCTAAACCACTCCCACTAACCCTCATACAGAACCCAACCCACTTGTACTAACCCTCATACAGAACCCAGCGCACTCACACTTAACATCCAACCAAACCTCACCCACCCAACCTGTCGCTCAAATAACCTTATACTTCGACAGAATCTTACAAAATATGCACAACAAATACTATGCCTCATTTATTGCCATCAATCATCCATGTAAACCAAACAAACATTACCAACATAAGATTATTGAAACTCGGCTCTAAAATTGGTATCATGAGGCACCACGATTCTCGAATTTTTATTTTCGGCAGAATAAAAGATGAAGGTAAATATTTCTTTTTTTACTACCTCGCTCTGCTGATCCTCGTACGTAAATTGTAAACGTCACGAAACACCGACTTTATGTAAAATAAACAGATCCCCTGATGACGCAAGGATAGGCTGTCAAGCCTTACCTAACCTTACCTTAACCTAAACTTACCTTGACCTGACCTTGCTTTACGTAAACTAACCTTACTTTGCCTTGCCCAACGTATCCTTATCTTACCTCACCTTCACTAACCTAACTAAACGCAACCTAGCCTAGGCCAATGGCCTGTGTTTTCACCAACCACCTCCTCCGTAACGGAGCGTTACGCCAAGTCGGGGACGGTGGTGGAACCCCCCCCCCCCCACACACACACACACACACACACACAAACCCTCCACCCCGGGACATGCGAGAGCCCAGGGCCGCCAAATACAGCGGGATATAAAACTTGTGTCCCGCCAAACAGAGGAGCCAACGGGGAACTCCTTAGACCGGCCCGGATCACGTTACAGGCCGCCCAGCCCCCTAGTCTCCACTACCTTCGCCAAACCCGGGGCGCCACGCGCCGCTTAGGGGAGGGAGCTGGGAGGGTAAGATGAGCTGCTGTGAAGGCCTTGAGAGAGTGAGAGACAGGAAAGGCAAGAAAAAGGTCGCTATGAGGGCGAATGAAGTAAGACCTGAAGGCCTACGACATAGCAGCAGTACAAGTCAAAGGCTGTGTTAGCTGTGAAACGAAGTGTGTGTGCTTGTGTATCACGGGGATAGAGTGCTACGCTCGTGTTGCCCCGTTTCTTAACCTTATGTTATGTGCCATGTCTTTCCTCCTAACACACACACACACATACACACACACACACACACACACACACACACACACACACACACACATTCTACCCAAGCTCGCCTACGCATCCCCACCATGGTCCTCTTCATTAACAACTACACAAAGGATCCCGCTAGAAAGAGTGCAAAGGGCATGCAAAACCATCTTAAACCCTTCTTACAACATCCACCAAGAGGCCCTCATTTCGCTGAACCTGTCCACCCTCTCTGACCGACACCAGCACTGACAGCTCACACGGCAGTTTGGTAATAAACTGCTGACGCGTCCTTGTAAGATAGACTTCCTCCCATCCGACGCGCCTCCACCACGCACGGCCGTTCGTCAACACAATCACTTTTCTGCAATCAGCGCTCGTACAGACAGGTAAAAGAACAGCCCGACATACCTACCGTTGAGACCGTAATAACAGTCCATGAACGAGTACATAGCTATACAAGTGAACTCGGTTTTCTGGTAGTTTGGTTATGCAGTACGTCAACTAATATATACTGTAACTATTCATCATAATGTTGAATAATGTATAAACCATACTATTTACTCTACAAACACCCCTGTATACATGCCATCCTATCAGCCTAGATGTGCCCCACCCACATGCTTATCCAACAGTGTGGAAACGTCCAGCTCAACCCGAATCTCAAGCCCTTGTATGATTAGTTACGTACCAATTATCATGACAGTATCACTTCTGTAATATCTGTTAATACCTCAACTGTGCATTCTCAGCCAAATGGCTGCATAAATCCAATACACCGTTATTTATTCATTTATCAATCTATCTGATAATTTGTAGCTCAGCTTAATCTAGGCACCCGTTCATCGACCAGCACGAACGGTTGGATGTAGGTTGATTGCCGCGCCCAGGATTCGAACCCATGTGGGCCTGATCTCGGGTTGGCCCGTGTTGATTCATGGTTGGTAACCCTACCCATTACACTACGCTTTGTGTGTATATGTGTGTGTGTGTGTGTGTGTGTGTGTGTGTGTGTGACAAGGGAGGTTTTGTATATCTATATGCCATTCAAGACGTGTGAGATGGTCTTGTGTGATGCGGCGAAACTTACAGTGAGTGAGAACTGACCCTGCAGTCTAATGCAAGATCATGTGAGGTCCTGCATCATGAAAGTGGTGGTTCACTATGACAAAGGTGGATCAGCACGACAGTGGTCGTTCAGAATGAGTAGTGGTTACGGTTAACGGTGGTGGCCTCAGCAAAAAAAGTGATGTTCAGGGAAGACATGGGTGGTACAGCATGACAGCATTGGTTCAGCATGACCATGGACGTGCAGCATGACAGTGGTCGTTCAGTACGAGGATGGTGACTCAAGACGAGGGTGAGGGCCGAACACACCTGTGTTGGGTTGGGCGTCGCCAGGTTCACTTTGCGGCACATTGATCGATGGCAGTGCCGAGTTTATGGAGCCGCAGGTTCTTAACTCCTCGAGCACGAAGGTACGACCCTTGAGCACAACGGTAAGACCCTTGAGCACGACGGTACGACCATTGAGCACGACGGTACGACCCCTTAAGGACGACAGTAGGACTATTATCAATCAAGACCCACAGGTATGATGGTGTCAGGTCAAAGATTACGACACCATGCCCAAGGGTCGTACCGTCGCGGTCAAGGGTTCATACCGGCGTACTCAGGGCCATATCGTTGTGCTTAAGGATCGTACCGTCGTGGTCAAGGGTCGTACCGTCGTGATCAAGGGTCGTACGGTCGTGGTCAAGGGTTCACATAGATGTGCTAGAGTTGTATCCTTGTACTCAAGCGTACCGTGGTGGTCAAGGTTTCGCATCGTATTGTCTGAGTTTTCCGGACTATCTTGTGACCCCAGACAAAATCCTTGACCTTGAGACCAGCCGGTCATGTGTCCCCCCCCCCCCCCCCCACAGCGGGACTCTCCCACAGATGTGGTCCTGAGGTAACTACAAAAACAAAAAAAGATCATCATGGTCTGTTGAGTCTGTTCCAGAGTGGAGTTTCTATTTAAATGTCAGGGCCAAGACAAATGAAAACATTTCTTCATAAATTCAATTCTATTAGACACGTCGAGGACCAGCCTCGTCAAGAGTGGACGTTCTGTGAAAGCACAAATAAATCTATTGAAATATCGTTATTAACTAAATCGTAAGTTACTGACGTAAAGGTTAAAGACGCATCGATCCGAGAGGACCTGCTGGCCTCGAGAGCCACATACCCGTGTCCAGAGACCTGTCAAGATAGGTTTTCTGTGGATCCAATCTACGATGCATCATCACATGAGGCACAAAGGAATGATTAAACCATTGAGGACTGACAAGCATATGGATCGCCGTGTTTAAATTTGAATAATAATCCTATTGTTAAGAGGGCTCAGAGCACAGTTCTCTGTCAAGTTTTTCAGGCTATAAATACTGTCTTAACTAAGCATCTAACAATAGCATCGTTATTCAGATGTAAAGACCGTGTGCCACTTGCTTGTCAAGGCCTCGGTGGCTTATTCATATCGCTGTGTATCATCATCATGATGTGGTGCATCGTTATACTGTATGTACAGAGCGATCTCTGCAGTGTAGGGTTGAACAGCAACATGGCCCACCTCATCGTGCAGGTAGGGACGTGGTTCTCAAGGCCAGATCTCCTCTGCTGTGAGGGTACGTGTACAAAACTGTGGCTGTAACTGTACACCTGACAATTATCATAATTATTAACCAGGAGAATAAAAGCGAGATATGCAAAGTTCCCCCCCGAGTCCTTGAGAGGTCTCAAAATGCCTAGTTTCCTACCTCATCTGTTCAAACATCGTAGTTTGATGCAAGAGCATTATACTGCGTTGTGTCTTAATTCCTTCACTCTAAATGCTTGTGTTAAGTCCATTATTTCATAATGTTGTGTATATATTAACGTAACTTTTTTCAGTCCTTATAAACAGATAGAATTTATCTATATATATATATCTTATGATTTAAGTAATAATAAGTAAGTTTGTAAGCGTTTTACCGAATGTATGACTGAGGATGAGGCTGGCCCTCAAAACGAGTGAGTTAAAAATGGAAGTTCTGGACTAGTGAACATACGCTTGTGTGTGTATATATATATATATATATATATATATATATATATATATATATATATATATATATATATATATATATAATCAAGACCCCTTTTATTGGGCTTCCTCCCGCAGCTTCAAGGCTGCTCTGTAATAAGTAGCTGGAAAAATTGCCTCATTTAAAATGCGTGTTTGTTCGACGATCCTGTACACCTGTTCGTCCAACGACGATTATACAACCTCAAGGAAGGTGACTTTTCTCCCACACGCCGGCCACGTCCGGTAACGCCTAGCTCTCTCTCTCTCTCTCTCTCTCTCTCTCTCTCATATATATATATATATATATATATATATATATATATATATATATATATATATATATATATATATAAAGCGGAAGATTATATATATAGTTTATTTCCGGGGCACTTCAATGGCTTTTAATTTTTTGTATCTTTGATATGTGACACTAGGCAGCGAGGGGCGTGCACTGAACAAAAGCAGATGGGTCGACATGGCATACGAGGGAGGACATACTGTCACCGGGCTGAACCAGGTACATACACGAAGCGGTCTGACATGGCTTTGCTTTCTACGGTTTTGGTAAAATATACAAGACAGCTGGAGACTGGATGTGCGCACACGAGACCATTGTTCGTATGTTCACGACTCTACCTCGCTAAAGAAGCGATGGTAAGTAGATATGTATACAGTATATATATGTGTAAATATAAGATGGATACATTCTTAAGTTTCCAGACTCTGAAATGGTCAATAATCTACCACTCCAGAGAATTCTGAACTTGTGGGTAAAGTGTGGTACGTATCCCGAGAAGTGAAACTCTGGCCCAACTGGCCATGATGGTGATCTTTACGGCCGTACTCTGTGTGTGTACAGTGGGGTATTAGCCCGCCCACACCACCGCGTACCCCGGCGAGCTGTGAATGAAGCTTGCAACCCACGTAACCCCGGAGAGTCCAGTTCAACCCCAGAACCTGGGGGTACGAAGGTGAGACGGACTAGGAAGAAGATTAGTAGGGGTAGTAGCAGTAATGATAGGGGAATGGTGGCAGTGTAAATGGTGAAAATGGAATGGTGGTAGTTTGGTGATGCGGCATAATGGTGCCATACGACGCCTTAGATAAAGTGGTGGTGATAGTGAGGGATGAGTGTGAGGGCAGTGGGGAGTGGTGAGGAGGTGGCCAAGGCCTCACACATCAGGTCACCACCCACTAAGTCCTCGGCTGATAATCTCATCACGCGTGTAGCCCCTGCCTGAACCCCTGTACCCAGAGCGTCTTCATCCTTATCACTTCCATCTGAAGCAACACGACAAATGACACCCAAATATAACGCTGGACTACAACCCTGAACCTGCTCCCCTCACCAGTAGCACCACACGCCAGAGCAGCCGTGGGTGTACCGCAGCACAGCAGGAAAGCACTGTTACACAAGTGTACTGGCATAAGGTAATTGACAGGAGGACCCTCGTTAACATGTGACGCCAACAGATGATATACACAAAAACTATAACACAGCCATCAGGTGTTGTGTGCTCTGAAGTTGTGGAGGCGAAGTGTGCGACACTCGCCGTGTATTCAGGCTGACGAACTAGTTAAGAAAGCCAGCCAGCCAGCCATCAGCAGTCATAATGAAGACATCTGAACCTGTGGCCAACTTGTCTGTCTACTGAAGATGACAAGACAACCAACCACCACCACCTCCTCCTCCTCCTCCTCCTCCTACATACCGACACACCACCTCCTTCCCCGTGTCCTCTGAAGTGTGAGGGAAGAAAAAATCTTAAAGTGGTGGAAGGGAGATACGGGGCACCTTGAATGGTGAGGAGTGGGGGTTGAGGAAAGGCAAGGAGGACAAAGGCCAGGGAGAGGAGAGAACAGGATGGAAATGTGTGGAGGAAAAGTGAGAGAACAGGAGAAAGGCAATGGGAGGAAACTGAAAAGTGGAATGGAAAGGTGATGGAGGAACATGTAAAAGGAGAAACAGAAAGGAAAGGGGGAACAGGTACCGAAAAGAGGGGGACAGTATGAGGATGAGACAAAGGAAGGTAGGTCAAGAAAAAAATTCACCAGAATGTGAGGAAAAATAAGACACCATAATTAGGAAGGAAGGAAGGAGTATACGAGAATCAAGAGTGTGCATCAGGACTCATTTCCCTTGTTAGTGTCATGGTAGATGGCCCTTAGTGAGGGTATTACCATCATATGCCGCCGTTGTCCTTCTATTACCGACTCTAACTGCAGCACCACAAGAGGACCTTCTTTTACGTACGCACGCCAACCCTCCTCATGCAACCTCGACCACACACCACATCCCCAAACTTACCAACACTATAGGTGTTCGAATCCCTCCCATACTTGATAGTAGTAGCCGAGGGAAGGACCGGGTCAAGACGGCGTCATCGTTGGCCTTAAGCAAGGTAGGTCATCCGAGGGTTGGGGTCACACGAACGTACCTGAAATAAACAAGAGAGACATATTAGAGAGAGAGAGAGAGAGAGAGAGAGAGAGAGAGAGAGAGAGAGAGAGAGAGAGAGAGAGAGAGAGAGAGAGAGAGAGAGATTTTTTTGTGCATTCACAGACATGCTATATTCCGAACAACCTCCACAGCCAGGCAGGGACTGAGGTAGAATACGAACCCCTGCAGCACGACGGTATGACATTCAGGATCAGCTCAGAGACCAGGCCATCATACTCAAGGGTCGAGCCGTCTTGCTCGAGGATCTTATCTTCGAGCTCAAGGATCTCTCCGTCGTACTCGAGGCACTAAATCAACGTCCCTTAAACTCACGGCTTTACTGGAAGTGCAAATCTGGCCACACTGGCGTCACCACACACACGAAAGTGACGACACTAAGCCATCTTACAGCAACGGATACTAAACAGTATCATATCAAATTTACAGAACCGACTGACATACCTGCCTGCTATCGCTGTCAATATCACAAGTGTGTCAATATAATAACAAACTCTGTATCAATATTTCTTTTCTTTCCTAGTGACCAATAAAGTACGTGAAGAGAAGGCGTCCAGTAATGGATAACAACTGAGGAAACTTGTGACGGAAGGCATGCGACTGCTCTACCTATTCCCACACTCAGAAATCAGCACCAACACGTGTTTAATGACCCTACAATCTTAATCATACACAGTCTGGAGTATATGTACTTACATTAATTGCACGTGTAAACATGTATAAATCAAAATATATGTACAACTATGGTTACATATACGAGTACTGATAAGTGTGTGTAAACACATGTATCTGCGTTACCGGACTTCGCCTTCTCGAGGTTACACTACGAGTAAAGTCACCTTTGGCTGGGCATTATCCAGTCTCGTCAAACCACTTCCCACCCCAAAGAAGTCTATATTTCCCTACGCCTGGATGTGGCCAAGCCTTGTGTGCAGGAGACTAGACAGAGGCTTTGGGTAACATAGGTCCCGAGGTTGTCAAACCTGTGACAAGGTAACGGAAAACACGACGTGTCAAGCTTCTTCGTACAATTACATCGTCGGGATTGAATGATGAAATCATACTCAGTCCTGCCTGACGCTGTAATCATACGAAAGCGCTTGATAATTCATGTTTTCCGTTTCCTTGTGGGTTTTACCTGCATCTTATGTACAGTAGTTACTTGTGTACTTTTTGCATATATATATATATATATATATATATATATATATATATATATATATATATATATATATATATATATCCATATCCCGTGCAAGAGCCCTTGACACCAATACACACAATACAAATGGCCGTTCTCATTGCGTCGTCCTCATGTTTACCTTCCTCTCCTGCCGTCCATCCCTACCAACCTCCCCCTCCGTGGCCAATCTCGACCCCCTCATCCCCCAACACCACCCACACTCATCCCGCCACTCATCCCTCAACACCACCCACACTCATCCTCCCACTCATCCCCTAATAACACAACTCTCCAGCTCTACAAACGGTCACTCTTATTGATGAAGCTCCTGAGACAGGCAATATTGCTGCCGGCCATCTACAAGAGTGGAGCACACACACACACACACACACACACACACACACACACACGGGTCTCTGGACGGGTGAGGTGGTCTGTAAACCTTCGGGAAAGATAATAATCAGAAATAAATCGTATGTTTTTTTTTTCCCCAGCATAAACATCGTACGCGAGACAACACGGGTCCGGGGGGACAAGAGGTCATACGTGACACATATTCTGGACTTCTGCGACAGACTGGGAGCTCCGGGGCAGAAGAGATGGACGGAGTGGATTGTGTTCCTGGACTTCCAGAGGGCGTTGGAGGGCGTTCAACACCGTTCAACACACACACACACACACACACACACACACACGCACACACACAGGGGATGGTGAGGAAGCTTGATTCTCAGTCAGGTATGAGGAACAGACTCCCTCGGTAGATGTTCACCATCAAAGTGACA
The DNA here is from genome assembly GCF_036320965.1 of Panulirus ornatus. NCBI lineage: Eukaryota > Metazoa > Arthropoda > Malacostraca > Decapoda > Palinuridae > Panulirus > Panulirus ornatus. The sequence goes on from NC_092243.1 coordinate 57,685,837, forward strand.
AGGGAGGGTGAAACAGGACGCATGTCAGATCTGCCTTTTTGCAAGTGAACTGCCGTTGCTTGTGGGGTGCCGCAGGGTTAATAGGGTCTTACGATTACTTTACTTAACTATGTTAATGACTCACCAGAATGACGGGATTCGTACCTGAACAAGTCTGCAGATGACAATGGAGTCACGAGAGAAAGTGGAAAAAGAAAAAAAAAATTACCAGAATTGCATCAACTTGACAATGGTATTTTAACAAGCTCTCGAGTTGGCCTGACACGTCGCTGATAATAGTTCCACCCAAGCCAATGCAAGGTAATCATCATGAGACACCCCGACAGAGAAGAGGTCTCAATATAAACCTAACCTGGTAGCACACAAGCTACATCATTATAAGTGTGAAAGGGACTCGTTAGTGTGCAAGGTACCAGTCATATCGCCACACCACATAAGTAATCTGGGGGCACGTTATCTTTTGGTTAATATCGAAAATGCATTTAGGCACATGAAGAGGAATGAGTTCAATACTCTATTCACAGCTTACATAAGACCTACGTAGGAGTATGCATTCTCAAGTTTGGTTACCATATCAAAACTATTTATCAAGATCGAACAGATACAATCTAGTGGAGGGCAACCAAGATGGTGCTGTACGTAAGAGCTTAATTACATCGAGAGGTTACGAGACTATTACCTACCTACGGTAAGAGAAAAGAATTAGGGGGGACTTGATCACAACCTTAAGAGTTTCTCATTCAAACTAACATTTCAAACGGTGAACAATTGTTGGGTCAGTACTGATAAGAAGAAGAGGCCAGAGCAAGGAAACTAAACAAGGAACTTGTTACAAAAGATGTAAAGAATTAATTTTATAGTATTACAGCAGAGCAAGGATGGTGTACACTAAGCTGTGAAACTGTAAATATTTACAAACTGTAAATGTTTAAAAACGTTGGATAACAGCGAAGGAAGTGAAAGGGATGGGGGTCGTACAGGTGGAGATCTGCCTCTCTGTTCAGTACAAACAGTCAACCAAATAGAGATAAACACACAGGCACACACACACACACGGTAATGGTACACTTAACAGCCTTAACCAAGGAACATGTTTTCTCATTAACAGAAGTTCTCTAATCTACTTCACCGATATATATGATCGACCTACCATCATAATGCTTTGTCGTATAGTCATTTTTCCCCTCCTCCTCCTCCTCCATTCCCCCCCTTTAAGGATGTACGGTGACAACCTCTCACGTTGACGCGACGGGAGAAGTGTTCAAATGTTTTAATACCGAGGGAAGCAAGTCGATGGAACACGAACTGTTAGCGACGTGTCTGAGGAAAGGGGGTCTCTTCTCCGTACTGACGGAGGCGACCTCGCTGAGCGAAGGTTGTGCCTGGCTCCTGCTTGGTACCACCACCTTACCGAAGAAGGTGAATACCCCGCCAGGGGCCGTCGCTGTGAGAGAGAGAGAGAGAGAGAGAGAGAGAGAGAGAGAGAGAGAGAGAGAGAGAGAGAGAGAGAGAGAGAGAGAGAGAGACTACCCTGAACGAGAGACAATACCACCTCGCCAAGAGATATGTCAGAACAGTGAGACATATGCAGAAATACGAGGCCACCGAGATAATATGTCAGTCAGTGAAAGAAATGTAACTGACGGAAATTTTTCAGTGGTAGAATCCTGCCTCACTGGTAGAAATGAAGCCCCACAAGTACAAAATACTGTCCCACTGGTTGAATCGTCATCTCACTTATAGAAATGCTTCAGTGGTAAAAATGCTGACAAACTGGTAGATATAATGCCTCTATGTTAGACGCTGCTTCAGCGGTAGAAACGCTGCCCAGCTGGTAGATATAGTGCCTCGCTGGTAGAAATGTTACCAAAAAGGTAGAAGAAAAATCTCAGCGAAATTCTGCCTCACAGGTAGAAATTTTGTTTCGCAAGTAGACATGTTGCTCCACTGGTAGAAATGCTAACCCCTTGAGAGAAATGTTACCCCAGTGGTAAGAATGCTGAACTATCGGTTGCTATGCTGTCCCACTGGTAGAAATGCTGTCCCCACTGGTAAATATGTTGCCTCAAAAGAAGAAATGCTAACCCACTGGCAGAAATACTCGTCAACTGGTAGTAATGATAATCCAGTGGTGTAGAAAAGCCAGCCCACTGGTAGAAAATGACGACCAACTGGAAGAAATACTGCCTCACTAGCTCCTCTGTGAGCCGGTAGCTCACAGAAAGATATAACTGTCAGCCCAAGTGGCAAGAACGACTGCTCACAAAACATTACGGCCTAGAGAAATCTGCTTTATATAATCCTCTCTCTCTCTCTCTCTCTCTCTCTCTCTCTCTCTCTCTCTCTCTCTCTCTCTCTCTCTCTCTCTCGTAAATACACTCACGCGTGTCCGTTAATGTGTGTGTGTGTGTGTGTGTGTGTGTGTGTGTGTGTGTGTGTGTGTGTGTGTGTTATGTATGCATTAAATCTCATACCAGCGCATTTTGTTGTGTATGCACACAGGTGTACGCACATATGTGTGAAGAATAGTACACATGAGAGATCGCGTGTATGAGGAATGGTACACATGAGCGATCACGTGTGTCTAAGTGCGGGAGGGTCCGTTAAGAAAAGGAAAAACCCAGAAGACGAAAAGAAAAAAAAAATACGTTAATAAATTGTTTCTTCAATACATAAAGTACATGTAAGGGAGGAGTCTCATGCCTCTCACTCGTTACTCATTCCTCTAACTTTCCCTCATTATTCGCCAGGGCCCCGTCATTCATCAACCACCCCTCCCCCCCCCCTCTCTCTCTCTCTCTCTCTCTCTCTCTCTCTCTCTCTCTCTCTCTCTCTCGCTGACACATTATACTTTGATCTTCGTTCTCACTCCTCTTTTATTTCCAGCCAGGTTCCCTCCCTCACTCCCACACACACCGGACCCTTGAAGAATTCATTAGCTCATATGCTCCCCCTCATCACAGTGGCTTGTGACCACCCCTCACGTCTCCCACCTAATCCCCCTTCCCCCTCACCCTTATCTCCTCCTCTCCCCCACTTAATATATTTACTCCATTCGTTGATACCAAGCCACTGGTGGTGCTGTGACTAGGCCACCACCACAGGCAGTGGTAGAAGGGTGTGACCAGGCCACCACCACAGGCAGTGGTAGAAGGGTGTGACCAGGCCACCACCACAGGCAGTGGTAGAAGGGTGTGACCAGGCCACCACCACAGGCAGTGGTAGAAGGGTGTGACCAGGCCACCACCACAGGCAGTGGTAGAAGGGTGTGACTAGGCCACCACCACAGGCAGTGGTAGGTGGGTGTGACCAGGCCACCACCACAGGTGCTGGTAGGAGGGTGTGACCAGGCCACCACCACAGGCAGTGATAGGAGGGTGTGACCAGGCCACCACCACAGGTAGTGGCAGGTGGATGTGACCAGGCCACCACCACAGGTAGTGGCAGGTGGATGTGACCAGGCCACCACCACAGGTAGTGGCAGGTGGATGTGACCAGGCCACCACCACAGGTAGTGGCAGGTGGATGTGACCAGGCCACCACCACAGGTAGTGGCAGGTGGATGTGACCAGGCCACCACCACAGGTAGTGGCAGGTGGATGTGACCAAGCCAACATATCATATATTTCCACCGAAGATCCATCATGCTGTTCCGCGATGTGAATTATCTCGTCTGCCTTCGTCCCTCAGTGCAGCGGAGGGTCGTCGCCATGCAGGACCAGAGCAACCACCCGCAAGCAACGGGTTCCTCTTGAGCACGACGGTACGACGTTGTGAGCACGACCGCACGACAGGCCACCATATTCAACGGTCGCACCAGTCGTGCTCAAGGGTCGTCCCGTCGTACTCGAAAAAAAAAAAAAGGCTTGAAACAATAACTCTTCGTCAAGGTGTCAGCAAGCCGCTCACTGTGACCACTTAGTACACTCCATTAAGCGTTTTTCCCCCACCCACTACATCATCAGCCGCAACACTTGGCCGAGCACTAGGGAAAATCTATCTCACACGTCTCGTGCACCAGGCGACACACACACACACACACACACACACACACACACACACACACACACAAAGTATCTTAGTGCAAATGGAGAAAAGGAAAACAAAGCTACAGAGTGAGTACAGCTTTCAACACAACAACTGAGAGCTGCCGTCAACAGAAGTTGTAACACAACAACAAAGCTGCACGATAAGTATAGCTTGCAACAACTGAAAGCTACACAGCGAGTACAGCTTGCAACACAGAACGAAAGCTAAGACAGGACAGCTTTCAAAACAAAAACCACACACTATCATAATTCTTTTATACCTGATTTAGTAAATATCTTTATCACAACTGCTTTATCATTCTTTATCGTACCTGGTTTATAGCATTTATTCATCATTCCTCTTAAATCACACCTGCTTTATTTTTATCAATCCTCTTTACCAAACCTTCTTTATGATACTATAAGTTCTCTATCATACTTGCATAATACTCGTTTATCATTTCTCTATCATAAATGCTTTATAATACTTGTTTTATCATTCGTACATGTACCTACTATATAACTGCTTTATCATCATACTTTTATCATTCCTCTTTATCATGCCTGTTTTATAATACTTTATCATTCCTCTTTATCATACCTATGTCAATTCTGCTTTACTACAGTTTTATCATTTCCCTTCATCAAACATCTAATCATACCTGCTTTATAATACTCGATCATTCCTCTGTATCACACCACTCTACCATGTCTTCCTGCAGTTCCTGGTACAAACTTACATTCATCATACGCTTCACACTTTACTTAAGCAAGAACACCTCTGGCGCCACCTGACCTTGGTAGTTACCTAAACCTCCTGAGTGATTACCAACACGGAAGACAAACTAGCCGAGCTTTCGTTAAAAATAAAAACCACCTTAAGAATAACACTAACATGTAAGATAGACTTAACATGTTAGACAGACTGGCGTCGCTATAGTGAAACTCGCCAGTCACACAAATGCTTCCAACTCGACCGGCAGAAAATGTCGGGTCTAACCATAGCCGCGCATACAACGCAGGCAGATCATACATACATACATGAATGAAATACATAAAGAAAAATGAAAACAACAATGGCGAGACAAACAATGGCAGCAAACAATAACATTATATTTAAAAATAGGTGCAGAACCAACGGCAGAGCGATGCATGTATGTATAGCCACTGAATAAATGCATAACGTATACACGGCCAAAATACGACTCCCCTTCCTGGTGGGGGAAAATCCTTAACACAGACTCGGACACACAGGAGACATCAAGGGACCGGGAACATTAAAATAGCAAGGAGTTCCTTCTTTAATCACAGCCGAAAAATATGGGGGGAAGGCAAGAGCCGTGATCAAAGGTACTGTGGTCCAGGAGGATCGGTGGGGGGATGGCGGTAGAGGAGAGGTGGGAGGGAGTGAGGTGAGGGGGTAAGGGGAGAGGTTGCTTTTGTGTGTCTCTGTGGGACTCCTCCATTAGCGCCATCGACGCCATCTCTTCGCTCTTCTTAATGATGCCGCAAAAAAAAAAAAAAAAAAGACGTCGACTCTCGCTTGGGTATGTAGCAGTCACTGTTTGTTGTCGCTCTTATTGTTGATAGGTTGGCCGGCGCGGGCCCCTTGTGATCTCTGCCGACCCAAGGTAAATGTTGATGTCCCTAGCTCTCTCTCTCTCTCTCTCTCTCTCTCTCTCTCTCTCTCTCTCTCTCTCTCTCTCTGACACCATGATTTCGGGAAGGAGCCGGTGCACCGCTCCCAGCCCAGCAGCCAGCGTCAGGACATCCCTACCACCTTCCTGCTCACGGGAAGTACCTTCAACGCCCTGGCAAACCATCCTCCACCGGCAGGAGACGAGGCAGCGGTGGCGGGAGGTCTCGTGTGTTAGTGTAGCGGTGAGCCGGCCAGGCGGGTCGGTAATGGAGAGCGAGGGCGGTGACGTGCCGAGGGGAATGTTGATGGACGTCCAGGATAATTACCCCGGCCATTATGGGCCTACCCACCACCGTAACTAACCATGTTCCTGGCCACTCCCGACCCCCTGCCCTCACCTGCCTCCTTCCCCATCATATACCCTTATTTCCAACCTCCCTTGACCCCTGTCCACCACCCCTTTTACCCACTTCGACCCACCTATAGTCCTCAGCGCTTTCTCTCCTCAATCTTTACTCCTCCTTTATCTGCCTACTGTCCCTCCTTACCCTATTACTACCAAACCCCCAGGACCGCTCTACTGCTCGCCGTCCCTCTCCCCCCCCCCCCTTGGCTCCCCTCACCCACGACAATGGTGGTCCACGAAGACCTCTCCCCTGGCTAATTAGAGGGCGTTGATTGTACATCGTCAGATCGTCCGTCTTTTTCTCCCGATTTCCCTCCGGACCCTCGACCTGCTAGCCTATCCACTCCACTGACCGTTATTCTTTCCAAAGGCTGTCAACCTTCACACTGACCGTTATTTCCAAACGCTGTCACCTTCCAGAATAACGTGTACCTTCAGATCCGTCAACCAGCACATCGAGAGGTACTTTGAAACGTTGTTAGTCTGCACAATGACACCAGTTTTCAAAGGTGGTCAACCTACACTGACTTACGTTGAAACGTGCCGTCCTACAGACAGACCGTTGTTTTCAAATTTCCGTGAATGATATGCAAAGAAATGATTAACAAATATATAAAAAAAAAACACTTTGTCTTTGAAGAATTAGTCATAATATAATCAAAATGAGTAAAGCAAAATAAAAAATAATCAAGGCAAATGCCCGAATCTTTAAAAATAAATGTCACAGAGCGGCCTGGACGGCCGCTTGCAGGGTACAAAAATATTAAAAAGGATAAAGGATGTCTGGCAATTCCGCCAGGACTGTAATAAGAATCTAATTATCAACAGAATGACTCTCGTTTGAGAGCTCCCAACTTGGATAAAAGGTTAAGTAACAACTGTGACCAGAGGAGTTGATTCATCTACTTAAATTCTCTTTAGCTCTTCATCGCGTGCTGATAATGTTGCTATTACGAAAAAAAAAAAAAAATGAAGAACATAGAAAAAAAAAAAACGAAAATTCAGCCAGGTTGGGGGTGTGCGATAAGGTGGAGGCGCTTATCGGAATTCATTTGTCCCGGTCGTTTCTTGTCAGCGGCGGGCGACGTGCGGCCACTCTGAATTACTTGGAATGTCTTTGTTTCTAATTTCCCCTCCGCTGTTCCACCCCCCCTCCCCCCTTCCTCCTCCTCCCCACGAGTCAAAACTTTTCCCCAGTGGCTCTTGTCTCTCTCCCTCTACCAGTCCTTATAATTGCTCTCCCACTCCATTTTCCCACTTTTTCCTTCTATTTTCCGTTTCGTTAGCGGCTTACGTGTACGTCCCCTCCAGGAGCCGCGCATGCCGTCAGTGACATTTTTTTTCTGTCTTTCCTTCTTACCTTGGCTATATACCGGCTGGGACCTTCCTTCCCCTTGTTTCCCCGCGTGCGGGTCAATAGTCTCCCCTCGGAGCTACCTGGTCCCCCAGGCCGGCCAACCAGCCAGCCAGCCAGCCAGCCTGCCTGCCGTCAGGGAGGGCGGCCGATTCCCCTCAGGAAGGAGGCGAGGAGGAGGTCACTTCTGGCTCACCCAGGGAGGGGCGGAGGGTAAGCTACGAGGGGTGGAGGGAAGGGACGAATAGAAGGGGGAGGAGGACGACTAGGAACAGGGAAGAAGGAAGAGGAGGTGACGACAAGCAGGAAGGGGAAAAGGTGAGGGTGAGGAGACAAGACAGGAGAAGAGGCGGACGAAAGGAGTTGGAGTAAGGACGTGCTTAAGGAGAGGGAAGAAGAGATAAACGAAATGAGGAAAGACCAGAGTGGATGCACTAGAAACCGGAGGAGGAGGAGGAGGAGGGACACAGAAAGGGAGAGGAGGAGTTGCGTTGGAAAGACATAAGTAAGAAACAGGAGAGCCAAGGAAAGAGGAGGAGGAGGAGGAGGAGGAGGTTATTGTATATACGAGAGCCGAGAACACGGTGACATAAATAACAATAGGAGGAGAGAGGGAGAGGAGAGAGAGAGAGAGAGAGAGAGAGAGAGAGAGAGAGAGAGAGAGAGAGAGAGAGAGAGAGAGAGGGGCAGGGTAGGGGTGGAGGAGAGGTAGGCTGGGGACTTCGCCCCAGTATTTCCAGTCACGTCTGAACCGGCTGAACGGGACTCATTTACCGGGCTCCGTGACAAATCTGAATTGCGGAAACCCGGCCTCCACATTTATTTAATCCGCTATCTGAATCTGGCTCCCGGCGACCAAAGTTGAAAAACAAATTTGTGTTTTATAAGTGCTTTCCGCTGCACCAATTACCTCTCTGTTTTCGAGGACCAGCCTGGGGATAAAAAATGATTCCGTTCTATTTAATGAACCTTGAAGTTTTCGACACCTAGCACAGCCTTGGCCACGCTAAGCCTAGCTGAAGCTCGCTAGGTCTGGCTTAGCCTAGCCTCACTGGAACCTCACACAACGCCCAACTACCAACTCTACCAACCGACTGATGGATCCACTTAAACTAATTACCTAACCTACCTACCTACCTATCTATCCATCGACTTTGCCATCCTACTTCCCTACGCACTCCCTGCGTCTAGCCTTACCCACCTACCTACCTATATATTCCCCTATGGACGTACCTGCCAGCCCCCCCCCTCCCCCCACCGTGCTGACAACAAAGGGCAGAAGGGAGGCCGGCGGCGTCCCCCCCCACTCCTCCCAGCGGTGGGACGAGTGACGATGTAAACACGGCGATCAATCTTAGATTAATTCCACACCTTGGGCCCCTCCCTCCCACCGCTCTCCCTCCACCTGCCCACTGTCACTCACGTTCTCCCTCTCCCCCTCCACTTCCCCCTACATCAACCTTCTTTCCTTCTCCCTCGACAGCACACCTCCCCTGCTACCTCCCTCGCCCACACAACACCCTTCACCTCTCACATGGCTTAACCCCCTTGTTATATGAACACTGTACGCGTCGACGTGGCTAGCCCCGACCACGCCCACACGCCCCCTATTCTGTCAATCCACTGCCAGCACACGCCCACGCACCCTGGCTCCACACCATTAATTGTCAGATCTAGGCCCCACCGCCCTCCACCGCCTCAATATACTGCCGGCCGTGTCAGCACGTCTTAGCTGGACGCGGTCAATTACCTGGCCACGCCAATGGGCACTTTATAGGCTCGTTGCGCTGCCAACCGAGTTCATGGCTATGCACAATTACCAGATCAGCCACGCCCACACGCCCCTATTCAGGACCAATATACCAGCCCGCCCGCCCGCCCGTACGCATACTTAATGCACACCCAACCATGCTCGCACCGCCTAACTATAGACAATTAACTGACAGACCACGTCTAAAATCCCTCGGCACGCCCACGTGATCCCAATACAGACGAATATTCTCTACTAATTTACCTACATGCCACCGACAAGCCCTGCCACACATCCAACAGGTTCACTGCTGGCCCACACCTGTACGTGGTACATGCTAATGCCATCTCCAAATGCTCACAACGCATCCATACTACCTCATACGGGCCAGTACAACGCCCTCTGTGGCATTTGATACTCAGTGAACCCCTTGAGCAAAACGGTGGCATTTGATACTCATTGAACCCCCTTGAGCAAAACGGCGAAACCTTGAACACGAAGACTTGGCCTTTAACCTGATCTTTAACAGCAGTCCATCATAACCAAGGGTCGTAATGTCGTGCTCAAGGGACGTATTGCAGTGCTCAAGAATAGTATCGTCGCGTTAAAGAGGTCAATAATCAAAAATTGGTGCTATATATAACCTTATAATCACACGCAACAGATCACAGTTACTTAGAAAGGTTTTGATTTCTGGGGATATATCTAGGGGTAGGTGGAGGCCAGTACACAGCTTACAGTGGGTTCAATACATCTACACGAGAGGGTGACAGGTGGACCCGAGTGGGGCCCTGGGACCCAAAAGGTTCCCCCTCCCGTCATAGAGGGAATACTGACAGCAACATTTGTAACAACTGTATAATGCAAGACAAGTGCAAGTTATACATAAAAATATCTAGTTAACATTACATTATAAATACTAGATAACATTACATTATAAATGATAAATTACGTAGGAGTTGGTAAATCAACTCGTATGACTTGATCTCTTTGTCTGTAGCCAGTTACTGAGCAGCAGTGAAGTACACACCCGCACATCAGTGTTGGTGTACACTAGCGGCCGACATTACTGCTACACCAGAGCCATTGGGGTAAGGGAGAAGGCTTGATACAAGCCAGTGTGACCCCCTGCCAGGACTGATGTGCTTTGCCTCAGTGGTCTACCCTGAGGTGTGCTCTGCCCCCAGTGGTCTTCCCTGAGGTACATTGTATCCTAAGCCATAAAAGTCCATGGATGACTTCCCCTCTGAGGTTCATCAGATCTCTGAAGCGCAAGAGACTGGACGGAGAGAGTAGCTTTTACAGGTTCCTCCCGCTGCAGACGACCTGCAGATGACAGTGGGTGAGCTATGATGACCCTCAGCCAGTTGAGTGAGGAGGTGGGCGTGGCCTAATGGACACTCTTCACGCCTCTCGACCAAGTCCAGACCACCAGGGTGGGCAGGAGCGAGAGAAACTTGAGAGAGGTGAACTTGTGGACTTGTTTAGAATTTACCTCTGCACGAGGCGGTTGATGCATACATAGCTAAAAATATATCCTACACGCAACACACAAAATACCGAGCCAGGTCCAGATCAGTCGGTTTCAGCCAGTGATTACCGAGAATGAGCTTCTCTTAATGACATCAACAACCGTCTGTACCTAATCAAGAACGATGGCAACCATGACGTCATGCTCCCACGTCACTCAATGACGATTCTCAACTTCTCGAAATAAACACCGCCCGACACACGACTTTGTTGTCATAATCATCTTGCTCTTTATTTAAGCAAAGGACTGCTACGAAATGCACCGTATAACGCATAGTAAGCGAGCGGCACATTAGGGCTGTTGGTGGGCGATACTAGGCGAAGGTAATTAACGACCAACAGGAACCACTGGATATCGTAACTAAGTCATATATTCCTGAACTACACCATCACAATTTAGAGATAATCCAGACACTCAATCTATTGTGTGATAATCACCTCTCACCCACTCCCTTACATCCTTCTCTTAACTTCTACATATTTTATCTTTATCAGTGAAACTGACACAGCACAGTGAAATGCAATCTTGGCTGGCTCAGATGACAGGTAAATGAGCATAAAATATACAGTAGGGATTAACATACGCTCTTAAGGCGTTTGCAGGCTTGAATTATGGTGAGATGGATATAGGAAGAAGGAAAGACGAGATACGGATGGGAAAATTCACCGCTTCGCTGCACGAGGACAGCAAACGTATAATAACGGTCATCCCTCGTGTGACTGGCCTCGACAAAGAAAGTACGGGAAGAAGCAGACAGTGGCATGCGGTGGATCCAGCTCCCAGTGCCTGGGACAGACGCAGAAGGCTTGCAAGAGCAGAGCTGAACATATATATACCCGTAGAACAGACACAGAACGGCAGCATCACAGCGGATGGAAAGGAAATGTTGGAGAGAGGTGTTAACTAGAAAATTTGATACAGCGAGGGGCTTTTGATTTTTCTCTGGCTACTGGGGAAGTGGAAGAGCAGCTACTACAGATATGAAAGTGGTGCTCAATACTGGGGCTAGTAAGTAAGACAAGGAATACGATACGGAGCAGCTAATCAAATGAGAAATAATCATGGATCCTGTTCAATACGTCCAGCATTTGGAAAGCTGATTCTGTGGTAGTCATTACGTGGTGTTTCTACAATACAGTAAAAGATATAGTTCTGCCTAGCATGCACATTGATCCTACGAAACAAGATTAAAAAAAGATATAGGCAGAAACAACGTTTTAATTCACCGTTAAATTTAACCAGATCACAGTTTCCTTACTCGATGCCGAGCAGGTTAGGAGAGAATATGTTCAGTATGAGAAAAAGTACGGGTATCGGATGAGCTGAAGAACGATCCTTTTTTGGTGTAAAGAAAGCGGACAGACGACAGGACAGACGCCTGAGGGACTACTGTGACGGAGCACTTGAATAGGACGTTATCCCCTAAAATACAGACAGGAACAGTTAAGTTAAAGGAAGTAAGTTTAGCCCGCTAAGATCTGCGTCACATCCTGTCAAATGCTTTGGAAATGTCGGAACCACGACAAAAGACTCGTCAAAATCCCAAAGAGAGAGAGAAGTAAAGGTGGGGGGTCACACAAGAGAGAGATCGCCAGTAGACATTGTCCCGCAAAAGCTTAATGAAAAGAATGAGATTTTAAGTGTTTAAAAAAGGCGAGAGTTAAGTAGAGTTTCAAAGACTTGAAAGACAGCAGAAGTGAGAGCCACGGAACAATAGTTAAAGGGGTTGGAGCAGTCTTCTTTCAAAGGGACGAGCTGATCCAGGCATGCTGCTTTCCAAGAAGGGAAATTGTGGCCGTTGAAGGAGAGGTGAAATAGACGAACAAGAAGCATAATCATGCAACAGCTACGTACCTGAAACGTCAGAAAGTTGTCAGGGCCGTAAAGCTATAACCGTAATGTGCCCACTGGGTTTCCAACCCACGTCTTGGGACCAAAAACCTTCGAACCAACATACCGGGGCAAGTGAGCCCCAAAATCAAATACCAGAGCCGTTGGGCTTCCAACCCATTTAACAAGACCGCTGTCCTTCCATCCCCCGGATACCGGAGTCACTGGTCACCGTACCCCAGAGAGGCCCACAACCCAACCATCTTGGATACTCGAAACTTTGGACAACGATCATGACAATAACTAAACTAAAAGAAAAAAAAATGTCAACATGAAACCCCCCAATAAATTGCCCGAAAGTAAAATAAACAAGACAATCAACAACAAACCTTTTCCCATCACACGAACGTCATTTTGATTATATTTTTCTTCTCACAGACGAACAGAAAAACTCTGACGGGACACAAAAAAAAAATATATATATATTGACAGCCGACCAATTTGCCATCGAACACAGACCCCCCCGGCGAACAGCTGCCGGCTACGAGGCCCCACTCACTGCCAGTTTCAATTACAGGAACTGGTATGAACTCAATCAAATTCACCTGTCCAGCCCCAGACAGAAAACAATACTACTTGCTTATTATATATATATATATATATATATATATATATATATATATATATATATATATATATATATATATATAGTTTTTACGCAATGATTACATAAATCTGTCTTACAGTGAAGAATCTGTATAGATGGTTTTTAAATGTGGAGTTAATTTTCCAGAACACTTCTCAAGGTTTGGTTGTCGTATCACTGTCTGTTTCCTTCTCATGCCTGCCGAAGGAGGGCGTTCCAGTGGAGATAATATACCTAACTTTGGTTTCCAGGGCTCATCTCCACCCACTCAGCCCAGAGACAGGGGAAAATCAGTAACCCCTTTTATTGGCCTGGTTCCAGGGGACCACTTTTTATTATTGAACTGGGCGATTAGGAGAGGGAAAAATGAAGGCGTTGGACGGGGAGAAGACACTGTAGGGAAACAGGAGATAGTTATAAAGTGGACACATGAAAGAGGATGTTTTACTTTAGTGCGTGGGGTGTTTTCCTGGATAAATATTTCAGATTCCTCATCCATATATCTCCAGCAGACTAGGTTTGTGTGTGTGTGTGTGTGTGTGTGTATGTGTGTGTGTGTGTGTGTGTGTAGTAATATCATCTGCTGACTGACGAAGGATATTCGCTCAGCTGATGTGCCAATACGTATCTCGTTATGTATACTGATGGATGGCTGGGGCCTCTCTCAGTGCTTTGAGGCACCGTGGTAACCAGTGGGGTTCCATATTAATAGCAGTGCACATTCTCTTCCAGTATCTGCCATGTCGTCTGTGCTGCTTCCATTAGTCATGAACCAAATGGCTTCATCTCAAACTGTTTACGTTGTTGTTTGGTATCGCCGATTGTTAAGGCATGTTGTCTCATCCATGAAGAATCCCGGAGCCATGTGTTGTGCTCCCCACAGCTTCATCATGCGTGGTGTGTAGCGAGGTGTGTGGGGGGACAGGTCAACTTGGGGAAGGGTCAACGCCTTCACCAAGTTTAATATCTGCCTCTCCTGGTGCCACAATCTGTACAGTACAGGCTGTGTCTGGGCTGCTGAACCTTGTGTGGTTCCCTTGTTCTAATACCAAGTCTCGTCATGCCAGTGTGTGGCCAAGGATCTCGCAGATCTTCTGGCGAATGATCCGGTTACCCCATGCAGATACGTACGTCGATAGGTTTTATTCTACCTTGCTCACCCTAGTAAATTTATCGCTAGGTTTTATTCTCCCTTGCTCATCCTAGCAAATCTGTCGCTAGGTTTTATTCTCCCTTGCTCACCCTAGCAAATCTGTCGCTAGGTTTTATTCTCCCTTGCTCACTTGAGGAAATTTGTTTGGTCAGCTTTCATTTTCTAGTGTCTCTCGAAACTATTCCGTCTAGATGGCTGTGATCACACTAGCTAGGTGCGTTCTGGGTATGTGTTGCGAGGGACTTCAATCTAAGTGACGTCATCTGCGTATGAGATGTCCACGTTCGTCTTCTCTAACAGGGGGGCCATGCCTGGTGTGCAGGTCATGAAGAGCGTCAGGGTAAAGGAAATTATATTACTGTAGAGTTGGTGGCGACCCCGGCGTAGGCACGTTGGTTAAGGAAGTTACACAGTAATCTCTCAGTGATTTCTGGTTGGCCTGACTGTGTTAGTTTATACTGAAGGCCGCTCCTCCTCCTCCACAAACTGTCGACGGCTTAGCTGGTGATTCTCTTGAATGACTGCAATTTACCTCAGCCTTGGGTATGTGCATTTTCCCATGGATTGCGATTGCAGAGATGGTGCCTCTACCTCCATAGATACAGTATCAAATTTGCTTATAGAGGCCATTGTTTTGCAGATGCTATTCTAATTGAAAGTTAACTATCCCTAAATATATTTTCCTTGGTAATTCTACGAGAGTAAAATGGTTCGCCAATTCTCGGGTCAATATCTGGCACTCTTGGTTTCTTAACTACCAAGAAAAAGTATCGTGTGTGAAGCATTGCGTTACTGGCGTGAGAGGGCGGTACAGGCCTTGATACTAGTAGCCTGCTCATTCGTCCTGAATATCTGGCTATGTGTTGGAGTTTCTTTTCTTCGTTAATGTGTGTTTGTAGTTCTGGCAGGTTAATGCTCAGCATGAGGCAGGAGTCAACCGCGTTGAGTCAACGCTCGGGTGCTGGATCGTTCTTTTCCTGTTCAGAATAAGCCAGTAAGGAATTCCTCTTCTGTCAGCTTGATTAGCCTCCGTGCGTTCGTCCACTGGCACGCCAGACCCTGGTCTTCATCAATCTGTTATCATTCCTTGCCAGATATTCTGTTCAGCCTCGAAGGTTCGCCTGAAGTCGTCGGACTCCTTGCCTGAATCCTTTTGCTTCTTTGTGTTTCCATGCCAGAAAGTTGGGTGTATTTCCCCCGTGCTTATTGAGTTCTACTTTGCCCTTCTGCATCAACGTCTTCTGGAGGACATAACCAGTATACCCAAGGTTGTGGTCGCATACACACTGGGGGAGAGCAAGTCTTAGCGGGTCAAGTAAATGTAGCAATACTCATTTCCAGCCTACTTAAATCATTCCACTGTGCACCCTGTGGTATTTCTAATGGATAAAGGCATGTGTTGAGTGAATAATGCTGGGCCATATATTTTCTAGGTATTTTATTTCTGTGTGTATCCTTCCTATGGATTTTAGGGGATAATACCCTAGTCTTCCATGCCTGTCATGCCTACATCATATCATTTTGGAATGTAGATATGTTATTACCATCTGCGTTCCAGGGAGGGAGCAGGGCCTCAGTCATTTAAGTCGTCCAGTAGTTCAGATTCACCACGTCAATACAGGCCGTGAGAGATCTCTGCATACTTTGTCTCTGTAGTTTCGCCCGCCTTTTACGACGATTTCAGTTCTATCCATGACAGTATAAAAACCCTGAAGAACGTCATCACTGGCTTTCCTTAGCTAGAAATATAGACTACAAAACACCACAAACAATTCTGACCCCTTTTAACGTTGTGGTAAGACTGCATCTTGAATCTACAGATCAGTCCTGGTCCACAAAAAAAAAAAAAAAAAAAAAAAAAAAAAAAACGAACAAAGCAAAAAGAAGGGCAACAAAGCTCATTCTATCTCCCATAAACCCAAGGTATGGAGAAAAACTATGAAAATTAGATCTCTTTTCAAGATTCGGGGGAGGAGAGGGGGCTTTGCGGTTATCTAGTTCAAGCTTTCAAAATTCTAAAATTCGACAACGTATCTCACAAACCTTTCTGAATTCCTAGAAAATACAATACACATAGCAAATGGAATAAAGCTTAAAGCTAAGAGACGTAATACTGACGAGGGGAAAAGTTTCTTTGCAGACAGACGCGTTGAACACTGGAATAAGTTTCCATCAAACGATGGAACGGCAAAGACAACAAATACTTTCAAAATCCAATTAGACAAATATTTCATCAGTGCAGGTATATACTGAACGAACGCGGAAAGGAAAAAAAATCGTATTCCACCTTTACATTCCAGACACAAGGATTGCAGTGAAGTGGGACGGTGCATAGTGCTCGTCAAGTAGGATTTCTCTCTTGTTTGAATCATGTTAAATCCCATGAAATCTTCTGTCTTTATCTCGTCCATTTATACGTGTTAGACTTAAGTTCATAGCAGGTAGCCTAGATGTGGGCCAGGGGCCCCCTGATGTCTGTCTTCCCCATGTATCCTTTGTGGTCCCTGACAACCTCTCCTCTTCTTCCTCCTCTTCCTACCCTCTAATTATCCCCTCCAGTGTCCTCATAATCTATCTGTTTCCCCTCAATTCGTCTCACCTACTCTACCATCTTGTTGTCATCCATACAGACACAAGGAACGTATGATAGTATTATTGTCCTTCAGCATATAACCTCGTCAGAGATCATCAGGTCTTCTATTACCTGGCTTTCCCACTCGTTAACTATTACGTACGTCCCTCTGTCGATTAAGACTCCTTCCTACCACACACTCCAGCTCCCGACTTCTCTCTTTCCAAGGCAAGTCTTACGTTCCTCCTTCCCCTCAGTTCCCACCTCCTTCCTTCCGCCTTTGCCGTCCACTGTGACAATCTCTCCCACTTCCTTCCTGTTGATTCCAATTTCTTGTCTTCCACTTAATCAATACCACCTCCTCACGTTGAACCACCACCTCATTTCTAGCTTCCTCCTCCCTCCTTCCCTAAACTGCTCCCTATGCCACTCTCCCTCCCTTATCACCCTAACCCTTCCTCCACCTCCGAGCCACAGCAACACCCTCCTGACTCCCCCACCAGGAATCCGGGTGTTCTGACCCCTCCAGACCACAAGTCTCAGGGCAAATCCTCACGAGTACCGCCCCTATCATGAAATATTACGGGCCACCAACTTCACCCGCTGGCCGAAGCTTCGTCGCTCACCTAGCCCAGGAGGAGGAGGGACAGGAAGAAGAATGCGTGGCAACGCCGCAAATTGATTAAATATTCACGTGTTTGCGAGGCGACACGAGGACCCCTAAGCTAGTCCGATATTTACTCAACCCAGGACAGTCTAGATCATTTGCACTCAACTTACTGGAAATCTTTCTAAAGAAAAGATAAAGAAGTTAGGACCCACCTGCGCAGTTCTGGAGAAAAATGTAGAAAAAAAAAAGAAATACGTTATCTGAGAGTAGTTCAATAACGCTTTGTGGAGTAACCTGTGATAAGAGGCCAGTGGGCTCTCTATGTCCTATGAAAGATAATCTAGCCAGACCTGGTGTCCGATTCCCTGGCTACTGGTCGTCTGGCCCAACCTTCGACGTCGCCGTTTGATCGATACCGTAAACTTATTCATTCTTACATCCACATTCATCCTACACCAACACTGAACTCCTCCTGCACTCCGCTCATATCTATACCTCCGTTAACTCTTTCCATCCCGTTCATTCCCTACACAATCTGCTTCGTTCGTTTTAATAATTACAATAATTTACTCCTCATACATTTTCCTGTCAAACGTCAATTCGTTCGTATGCAATCATTAATCTACCTCACTAACTGCTCCAGCCATCCATTTATTCTCTCAATGACCCCCATACTTTAAGCACATATCCCTAGTCATTCCCATAACATTACCCCATATATACATTCAGGTAGGTCGATTCCTGCCACCCCATAAACCCATTCATACCTATATCATGTATACCATCTGCCAACCCAGCCGTGTGTGTTTACACCAGTCTTAAGTCCCTTTACAATTTCATTCAAACTACATCGCCCTCAAACGTTAACACGTCCTACTCAAGGGTTAAAGTATCGTACTCAAGGGTTTAGGTATCGTACTCAAGGGGTAAGGTATCGTACTCAAGGGGTAAGGTATCGTACTCAAGGGTTAAAGTATCCTACTCAAGGGTTAAGGTATCGTACTCAAGGGGTAAGGTATCCTACTCAAGGGTTAAGGTATCGTACTCAAGGGTTAAAGTATCCTACTCAAGGGGTAAGGTATCGTACTCAAGGGGTAAGGTATCCTACTCAAGGGTTAAGGTATCGTACTCAAGGGGTAAGGTATCGTACTCAAGGGGTAAGGTATCGTACTCAAGGGGTAAGGTATCGTACTCAGGGGGTAAGACATCCTACTCAAGTTTTTAAGGTAAAGGTGTCGAACTTAAGGGCTAAGTTCATGGCCCTTGGAACATTTTAGTCCAAGTCCTCCAGTCAAGTCACGGTGCTCGAGTAGTTAAATACATGTAGTCAGGGCCTTTACGTTTCTAACTCAACTGGCATGGTTAATGAAGTCAGTTATCGCGCAGCACAAACTAGTGGAAGTACAGAGTTACACTGCATTTCTGGGAATATAATGTAATACTGGGGATGAAGTGGTGGTTAGGGTCATTTCCGGACAGGCAAATGCCGGGAGTAGCGCCCATCCACTGGCTGGCTGCCCAGCCCAGACCACCCTTCCCACTGTATTACAAAAATGCAGAGGAAACAACCTTAATCTAAGCGGTTCCGGGTCAGGCCAGAGTCAAATCATTTCCAAAGGGTCAAGTTGGAAATAGGTCAAGGTGGGTAGGGTCACAGTGGTCTCAAAAGTCTCTCAAACACCACGCTACGACCCTTCAACAATGCCAAGCTACCTCGTGTATGATGGCCTATGGCCTCTGATGTAACCCTACTTTAGGTCTTCAGAAAGACGAGGCCATCATACCTAATGGTCGTACCATCGTGTTAAAGAGTGGTGTACCCTCGCATCACTGCACACTGCTCACACAAGGACAAGGTGGAAAGTCTTGGAAAGAAGGTAAATCAACTATCACAAATACCCGGTTACCAACCTCGACCCATGATGGCCGCTCAAAAAAGTATTGCAAGGTGTACTGAGAAGGGTGCCAATTGAGGATCTTCCCTCTTACGCTCAATCCTTTGTCTTTAATGCTATCTCGCTAACGTGGGTAGCAAAAAAAAAAAAAATTATATATATATATATATATATATATATATATATATATATATATATATATATATATATATATATATATTTCACACTATTCGCCATTTCCCGCATTGGCGAGGTAGCGTTAAGAACAGAGGACTGGGCCTTTGAGGGAATATCCTCACCTGGCCCCCTTCTCTGTTCTTTCTTTTGGAAAATGAAAGAATGAGGGGAGGATTTCCAGCTTGGCAAGAACAGTAAAGTGACCCATCCTTCTACCTGGAAAAGGAAGGCAGGTTAGCTAATGATTTCTTAATTTTGCAACATTTCACCAGAGATATCATTCAGATATTATCTAATCAGTACATTCCTTCAATCAAGGTTATGGTGCTGTTAGTATACCTTTAACACTCCAATATTAAATATCAAATATGATCAAAAATTCTTATGTTGAGGTCACTGGTTGTATTCATCAAATTCAACGCAGAGATTGCTTGCTACAAAGTTTACCTCGGTGAAACAGGCAAGGGATTGGATACCAGAATAAAACAGCATAAGTACAGTATGCGTACTGGCCAGCAATCTAATGCCTTGTCTGCACATCTCGGTGAAAGTGATTACTCAGTTGACTGGAAAAATGCCAAGGTAATTGTTAATGTTGGGACAAGGAAGTAAGAAATATGGTACAATCCAGCATAATCAAACACCAGGATGATAATGTATTGAATGTCAATAGTCATGTACAAATTGGATCAATATATTATGGACAAAAATCTTTAAAACTTATCAACTGTTCTTGAGTTTAAGTTGTATCAAGTTAAACTTGTGTCCAGTTTTAGCTGAGCGAGGTCAACCGGGAGATGTCAGGTCAAGAAGTGGAGGGTGGGTCACCCAGACCCTAGTGCCAACTTAGGCTTTCACTAACTACAAGGTCACCTGACCCCATTCCTTGTTTCCTCCGGTTATGTATACATAACCTCTAATGTATATATTTTCTCTATCTGTAATTAGTCCTCTGACGATGCAGTAATACACGAAAGCGCTCAAGTTTCTCATGCTTTCTTTTCCTACTGGCATTTCTGTATTTATTAAGCCGCGTGCATATATATATATATATATATATATATATATATATATATATATATATATATATATATATATATATATATATATATATATATATAAGTTGTCAAGACAAGAAAGACAGACAGGCAGAAAAGGAGACATACAGACACACAAACACAGGCAGATAAGAGAAGACCAAAAGACAGACAAAAACAAACATATGTCAGCAGATACACCAGGAGACGAAAGCAAGCAGAGACGGAGATACGCGGACATCAAACCAGTAATGCAGACGGCCATTCTTGTGTTGTATACAGAAGGACAATACCAAGAAAAGACAGTGATACGAGAGAGCTTGAGGTCCCTCCGCATGGCCAGCATTATCATGAATGGGACATACGAGCAGGAGGGCAGCAGCACAACAGCAGCAGTGCGGCGACGTGAGCCTAGTAGGAGGAGGGGAAAGCAGCAGAAGCAGCAGGCAGGAGCCACCTGGAGGAGGGAGTCACCGATGGCTGCCTACCTTGGGCCAGGCACCTTAGCCCACCATACGGCAAGCTACGTCAGGTCACGCCCTGCGGACGACGTCGTTAACGGCCGGCGTTCGTATCTGGCTAATGGGGGAAGTGGCTCACTCACGCGGCGGCCAAAACCGAGAGGACGGTGATCGCCGTGTACGCCTCCCCTCCGCCATGCTCCCGGTAAGTAGATTTAATGAAGAGTTTTTGTTGGCTGGTAAGTCCCGGGGAATGGACCCGTTACCGCCCATCGCAACGTCTGACGAGGCTGTAAACCTCTCCTTGGGTGAGAGTGGGTGCTGAAGATCGAGGAGAAGCCCGCCTGGGATGTAGGGAAAGGAAGGAGGGGGAGGAGGAACACTAAGAAAGAATGGGAGGAGGAGAAAGAAGGGCAGGAGTAGAAAAGAAGATAAGAGGAAAGAATGAAAATAGAAAGAAAGGAAAGAGTAGGGAAGAGGGAGAATCATATGACAATAAAGGAGGAGAAGAGGAGGAGGCATTAAAAAACCAGGAGGACTATTAAGGAGGACGAGGAAAAGAAATCGAATCACGTAATGCTGTAAGGAGACTGGGGGGCCAGGCACTGAATAAGGAAGCGGTGTTGGTGGTGATGGTGTTGTCAGCGTTGCTGCTGCTGCTGGAGGAATGTGTAAACAGGAGCCGTCGCTCCAGCTGTTTTATCACAGGTGGGCGCGAGTGAGGGCCTGGCGGCTGCACCGTCCCGGGGATTTGCTCGGGTATAAAAGGAGTCTGCGGTGCGTGCTCGTGACTCTGCCGGCCACGTGTGTAAAAATGGTTGTCTGACCTCAACAGCCTCCTGTTGGTCGTGCCTCTCACGAGCCATAAAATGACCTGCTTCTCTCTCTCTCTCTCTCTCTCTCTCTCTCTCTCTCTCTCTCTCTCTCTCTCTCTCTCTCTCTCTCTCTCTAAGTTATCCTATACAGTCGTATGAACTTGGGAGGTACACTACAATCTTCCTATAGAGTTAACAAAGGTATGTAATCTTCCTACTGGGTCTACCAAGACATGAAACAGGGAGGTAGTCTGTAATGATCTTACTGGTTCCACCAAGATGTGAAATAGGGACAGAGCACGTAATATTTCTTGTGGTTCTACCGGGATATGAAATAGGGAGATACTGTAGTCTGCAATCACACTTTAGGCTACAACCAGACCATGAATGAACTATTTCCATTTTCTCTTGTGACTAGCGAAGCACTAAGCCAGAAACTACTCCATGATACCTCTTATACCTCCCATATATAAAACAGGTTGCCACTTTGCTGCGTCTCTTGCACCCCTGATATAAAAATAGGCCGCTACACCATCGCGTCTCTTTCACCCCTGATATATAACATAGGGTACCCACTACTACGTTTCTTGCACCCCTGATATATAAAATATGCTGCTACACCGCCAAGTCTCTTGCACTCCTGATTTTCTAAAATAGGCTGCTACACCGCCACGTCTCTTGCACCCGTGATATATAATATATAAGGAGCTCGTCTGGAATCCCTCACCAGGATCTGGCGAGGCATGAGAGTTTGCCTTGCGGCTCTGAAGAGCCCTACGGTAAGGTGCTACTTCGGGCAGGACATAAAATGGGATAGTATTCTGGTTAGGAGAGGGTGGCATTCTTCTCTAGCCAGGCAGGTAATGGGTCGGTACGCTACGCCGGGGAGGATGTAGAGGGAGATGCCACACTGCCGACGAAGACGATGAGGGGATGAGGTGCCCCTCTGATGAGGTATGAAACAGGGGATGGTACGGCTTCGACGTGGCCAAGAATAAGAGCCCTGCTTGGCGAACAGATGAAGTGGGCTACTCTGAGGTACAAATAAAGTGTTATTCCACTGCGCTAAAGAAAACTGCATTCTTCAGTAATGCACAAATGGTTAGTGATTACTATTGGTGATCTCTATTCGTGTGTTACCTGGAATATATGCACCATGTCTTTACTCCTATGTTGGTACACACACACACACACACACACACACACACAAGCCTACGCCAAATCATAACCATTCTGATGAAGGCTAAAGAGAGGGAGGATAGGGTATCGCAAAAGCGAGCCAAGAAAAAAAAAAAAATAGGGTGTTTCCTTGAGCGAGGCAGAGAGTGGAGTGTTGCCAGCCAGTGGTAGTATGTCAGCGTGGAACTCTACCGTCTCCAGTAGAGTCCAGGGTTACTCTGCCACGTTTGGTATTTTGTAGCGCCAGGAAAATAGTTCCTCCGGTGTTTCGAGTGTGTATTTTTCCCCCTATATTTGGCACGAGCAACAGGGGTGTTATCAACTTCATGCTTTTTGCCTTTACTGACAGAAAAAACATATTTCCAATTTTTTTTTTCTTTTAGCACGACCAGAAATCAGAGTATTCTGCCTCTCGCCCAATTCATGTTCTGCTCTTTCATTTTTGTAGTATAACTAAGAGACAGAACCAGATATTCGCTTTACTAAATTCATGATTGACAATTTGTTTTGTTATTCCACAACAAAAATCGATTTGAAACAATCTAGAGCTATGTATATCTATAAGAGCCCCTTATACAAACAATATAAGGCTGTGTGTGTCTGTATGAGCCCCTCAGACAACCTAACCTGCAGATATGTATACCTGTATCTGCTCGTCATACAAACAATCTTGATGCTATGTATACCTGTATCAGCCCCTCATACAAACAATCTTGCAGCTATGTATACCTGTATCATCTCCGGCGACAAACAACGTGCAGCTATGTATACTTGCATCAGCCACTCATACGAACCATCTTTCGGTCCATAGTTGTAACCTTCGTCACTTTACGAGTTCTTGATCCTACAGTAGAGTCGAGCCCGCTCTCTTACATCTCTGTCAGTCTGGTCTAGCCAGACAACACATCACTGTGATGGGTAGCAGGAACATAGTCTGTTTAGCTCACGCTGGTAGGGAAAAAAAAATGAAGTACCGAGTGAAGGGGTTGCTACCAAACAACACACATGATTTTCAAGAGATGAAACTAGAGGCATTTCATACATCTGTCTGTATTTTCGTGTGATCGGGAGGAAGACGAGTCGGTCTGTGATTGGTACAGCGTTCAGTTAAGGGGTCGTCACGGTGGGTGCACGCTCTCCTGTTACAGACGACGATGCCGTGTCAAGACTGCCATCTAGTGCCGGGCTTACGAGGTTTGTCTTCTCAGACGAACGCGGGAAACTGCTATAATCTACGGTGTCCAAAGTTTCTACTGCCTTTCTAGAATGATTAAACAAATTCCTCAAAAAATCATACGCGTTCGTGAGAAAATTCAGTATTTAAACAAAGACACCAAAATCTAATAAGCTACCATTGTACTTCGCCGGGAACATACGAGTCAGGAGGTATGTTCGCCACTTCACCACCCCCCATTCCACCCCCTCTCGAAATCTGACCTCCCCAGCGCCCCTCCGCCCCAAATCTAATAAGCACTGGATCAGAACCATGTTACTCCTCATGCAACAGGGTCTCACACACGACAGAAATTAATGGTGTACCAAAAATGCATCGTCTGGTAAAGAAGAACAGACGCTGAATCTTAACACACCATTCATTGCGGAGGTCTTGCGTGAGAGGCTACTGCACGAAGAGCAACATGGCTGGTGAGGATCATGTAGAGTTAGGGAGACGGGGAGGTGTTCCCATGCTAAGGACGGCCTGGTGACATTCAGGGATTCGGATGGGATGAGGGAGGAGTGTTGGTGGGGAGGTTATGATTGTGTTGAAGACGTGGTGCACATGAAACTGGGTTGGTGCTCAGGGGAAGAGACGGTGTTGACTAAATGCTGGTGAGAGCATGATGGTGTTAGGCAGACAAGGAAGGGATGAGGCAGTCTTGAGGGGACAGTGCTATAGGAATGGCTGCTGATGAGGTGACGTGGGAGACGAAGGCGCCGTAGAAGCATCACCTCCGTAAATAACACAACGGCACTACCTCTAGGAATGATGGCCTGGGCTTGAACCAGACTCTTGGGGACCAGGGTCGTCACGAAGCGCTCAAGGATCGTCCCGTCGCGCTCAAGAGGTCGTGGTGGTGAAGCGAGGAAAGCGTTCCGACGATGCGCTGCGGGAGATGCTGCGTGAGGGAAGGGAAAGATAGGGAGGCATGGATGATGAGATGAGGCATTACCTACCTACGACCTGAGTCTCCCCATTTTGGACAGGGATAGCGTGTCGCTAGAGAGTGAGTCACTACGTACCTACGACGAGCTTTGCCGCGTAGGGTGAGGGTAGCACGTAGCGCTCACCGCACGCCCATCTTAAATAACAACCTTGCTCTCTGCCGCCAGGCACATTACATCAGTCCTGGGCTCATCATTAACTGTGCACAAGGATATATCACGTTCTCTCGTACATGTGTTTGTTGTCCCATGCATGATTCGTATATCTCCTGGCTGTACACCAAACTGTCTCTCCACCTTTTCTGCCGGGCTCTCGTATATTCTAGTTTAATACATAATTTATGATACATTTCATGGTAGTTCTGCTCACTCTGATAACGTCATCAGCAAAGCAACTGACCATGCTTTCATCTGCTGTACTTCTATGTCGACGTTTGATAGCAATGTGACAAACAATACTGACGCTAAAACTGTTCTTTGTGGCATCCCTTAACGGCACAATATCATATATGGTTCCGTTCGCTACTGTTTTCCATTTCCTGTTGGTTAAAAACTCTTCGATCCCTGTCTTCCCAAATTAACCTTAATATTAGTAAAAATCTGCAATTATTTAGTCAATTCCCTTAGCAAAATCGAGAAAAAACAGTCCGTTCATTTACCTCGCGCCAAAATTTCATTTCATGTAATAACTGGGTCTGCATATTATTTTCCTGATACAGACTCACGTTTGCCTTCATTCATACAGTGGTTCTTGTGCATGTGTTCCAGTTTGTGTCCTTGCCTCACTCTTTCAAGGACTTAATATTGTTTGCGAAGTTAAGCTGACTGGTTTCCCCCTGTTTTATGTATCAGTGCTGGAGGTCGGGTGTTTAGTGCTTGTATATGTC